>NC_064921.1:323696211-323736211 GCF_023897955.1 Schistocerca gregaria
AAAATGCTTCTACTGATGTCGCCACATCACGCCGACCCAGAACAGATAAGAATGAAAGCAATACCTTCCTTCCAGAAACTCACAATTGCAACCAATTTAACTTCTTTCTGCTTTGTAACAGACTTTCTCTTTACGTTTCAATTCGTAAATAAGCGTAGTGTATTGTAAAGACTGTTCACCTTGAGTGATTGTTGACCCCACCACTACTAGTAGCTACTGGCGCCACTTATTTGTGTTTGCTTTTCTTTGTATTTGTACTAGTCGTTACATGCGTTGTGTGTGTCTTTTGGAAGTGTGTGCTTAGACGTGTATATACAATAGCTTAGGCTGGAGAATTTATGTATTGTACTGTGAAATGTGGCCAGACGTGTAAGTTGAGGCATCCGCCATTAGAGTTATTTACATCGACCAATTACAAAGAAGTAGCTTACTCGCCATTGTTTCAAAGTGACGTATTAGAGGGAACTTTGAATCTAACAGCTGTCAAAGTATGCGATCTTTGTTTACAAGCCAGTTAACGTCATATTTCCATTCAGTCATGAAACTGAAAATTTGAAATTTGTGGTAAGGACTATGGGACAAAACTGCTTAATCTAACTTAAATTAACTTACGCAAAGGACAACACACACACCTATGCCCGAGGGAGGACTCGAACCTCCGACGGGGGGAGCCGCACGAACCGTACCAAGACGCCTTAGACACTCATTGATGTTTAGATGCAAGTTTATCTGGGTTTAACTGTTCCTGGTAAGCAGAATTACGGTACACTGTGTCTTTATTTATGAAATTAGCTTCAGAAAGTTTTACAGTTTTCACTGTAAAAGGGTTTTATTATCAGAACTGTAACTGGATTGGGAAACTTCTCATATAGAGGTATCCTTTTGAAGGTTCCGGAAGTAAAACGGGTTCTTGGGGTTTATACAGTATTAATTTACTTCATTCAGTTTTTCTTTAAACATTTGTGATTACAAATTCACAGTCACAGTAAATCTCCAGGAACCGTTTTCTTCAGAGTAGCCAGACAAATCAAGCACGACATTTATGAATGGGCCATCTTTCATACCAGAATCTTACTCAGAATGGAAGAGCTTGAAGCGGAAGTCTTCCGTCGAGATAGTGATAATGCACAATTATATGTGTAGACACACTGAATCATCAACTGAATTATTTTAGAATTCAGCACCAAAACACCGAAATTAATGAAATAGCCATACACGTGGACATTCACTCTGCTCTCACACTAACACACCTCAAAATAGTAATAAAACACATATCCCTTACACACCCATAGCAGAAACACCGAAATTAAAACCCCCACATGACACAAGTAAATATAGACCGTACATAAAGACCCTTCAATCTTAGTTTATGTCATGGACAGCGGACATCAGGTAGTTAAGCAACTGTCAATATCAATGAAATTCTCCAATAGCTGTCTAACTGAGATGTTATTTTATTCTATTTTATTTTCACGAAAAGCCGTTTCGGCATTCCACTATGCCATCTTCAGGCCCCATATGAATCTCTCAAAGTAACCGAGAATGCCATACAGTGCTATATATCTCTGGATTTCGTGAATTCAAATCGATTCACAAGCCACATTGCTACCAAGTCTTCGATTAAGCAACTCTTAATATTTTGGGACTTTGCTATAGAGCCACTCGTAATGACAGGGTAAACGGGGTGGTCAGTTATTCAGATGACTTATTAGCTGTTGTATCACCAAACGCACGAGTACACCTAGAAAACAAAACTACACAACTTCTCATAACTACACGTAATTGGTGTAGCCAAAACAACTTTAAATATCTGTAAATAAAATAGTATATCTATTACTCATGGGGGCACCGAAACGGAACCCAGTTATTAAACTAGCTAAAGTTAACATAAAGAGGACACAAATAACGCGATATTTAGGAAAATGTATTGACGAACGACTTACTTTCAATGTGCATACAAGCCTGGCAATTGACAAAGCGACGAAACTGATACACAAACTAGAAAGGCTAAATACCACACAGTACAAGTACCTTTGAAACCGCTAAGAACGTATCACACAGCTGTCTTGGAAGCCTTAGTATGCTTTGCAGCAAGTGCGTGGGCGCACCTCACGTGTCTAGTCATCTACAGAAACACATTAAGGTGAGTCAGAGGGGCTCACTACTCAGAATTCAGTAGAAGACTTGTGTGTGACTCTGAGGACTTGCCACATTGACGCCACTGTCCCCTACAGCGCAGTGACGTGCCGACTAAAGAGGGGCACAGAGGACAAGGTCAGAGAAATCACATGGAAAAAGTCAGGTAAACAGCTGGTGCCTTGATATATGACGACGGGAGTGGGACACTACAGACAAAGGCCGTCACGTTTTCTCTTTCTTCTCCAACATATGGAAACGACTGAAGCCGAAGAATGCGGATCCAAACCGTGACATGGCTCACTTTCTGATTGGCCACGGCGTGTACCGAGCACATTTGAACTGTGTGGGCTTTAGACAAAGCGCTATGTGCAGATGTTGGGCATATGAATCTTCTGAATAAATGGCATCTATAATAGAATATAACGAAGTAAAGGAAACAAATACTAATGGGCGGAAATCCTTGGATAGTTGTCCTATAAGAACACACATTCCAATCTGAGTTCAATATATTTGATAAACGCTACTTGCAGCTTGTGCACGACTTCTATAACATAACGGCATCCGAGCTGCGCACACAGAGTATGCAGTAGAATATTTTCCTATTTTTATCCATATAGCCCCACGTCACCCTACACTCCGCGGCAAGTCGCTCAAAAGGAAAATTTTCTCAATCGCCCCTTATATAATATTAAAACCGCCTTTTTACTTTTAATCGTTAGTAGTTATTACTGCAGATTCACGCAGATATACTAAGCGGATATTCGCATCTGAGTAAGTTTTTGTCAGCAAAGTAACTATTACTGGAGATTTCGGCCGATATACTAGGTGATAAAAAAGTCAGTATAAATTTGAAAACTGAAGAACTCACGGAATAATGTAGATAGAGAGGTATAAATTGACACACATGGTTGGAATGACATGGGGTTTTATTAGAACAAAAAAAAAAACAACAACAAAGTATTGCTAGACGCGTGAAAAATATGTTGAGCGCGTCGTTTGGTGATGATCGTGTGCTCAGCCGCCACTTTCGTCGTGCTTGGCCTCGCAGCTCCCCAGACCTCAGTCCGTGGGATTATTGGCTTTGGGGTTACCTTGAAGTTGCAAGTGTATCGTGATCGACCGACATCTCTAGGGATGCTGAAAGACAACATCTAACGCCAATGCCTCACCACAAGTCCGGACATGCTTTACAGTGCTGTTCACAACATTATTCCTCGACTACAGCTATTGTTGACGAACGATGGTGGACATATTGAGCATTTCCTGTAAAGAACATCATCTTTGCCTTGTCGTACTTTGTAATGCTAATTATTGCTATTCTGATCAGATGAAGCGCCATCTGTCGGACATTTTTTGAACGTTTATAGTATTTTTGGTTCTAATAAATCCCCATGTCATTCCAAGCATGTGTGTCAATTTGTACCTCTCTATATACATTATTCCTTGATTTATTCAGTTTTCAAATTTATACTGACTTTTTGATCACCCGGTATTCGCGCAGAACTCTACCAGTAAGCGTCGTACATCTGCGTACGGCCAGAGAGCGAGCGGCCACGGGCGGCCGAGCCTTGGAGCAGCGCGCGTATCGTCGCCTCCGCCGGTAGCCGTGCCGGAGGCCCAGAGGAGCTTCCGGCCGGCAGCGGGCGCCCTCCTCGCCGGTAAATGAGTTTGGATTTATTGCGGGGGCGCAGCTAATTTGGAGGGCGACGCGGTCCGGCGGCGGCAGCGCTGGTGGTCCGCATCTGCAGGCTGGCGGCGCAGCGACACCAGCCGATGCTGTAAACGGCCGTAATAAGGACCACGTGTGGGAGCCGGGCTAGCGCACCGCCAGGGCTGCACACGCCGCGCCGCCGCGCCTGGCGCCCCTGTCCTCAGCCGGGTCGCCTCAGCGCCCCTTTACGCGCCCCTGCAAGGTATAGAACCGGTAATTAAAAATGGTCTGAATGGCGATACTCTCCTCAATGTAGTCTCTTAAACATCGCTTTCCCTTCCAATTTTCATGTTTCCTCTGTACATTACATGAACTGTAGTTTCTTATGTAAAAGAAAGACTGTTGCATTATGTTGTAATTTTCGTACATTGGCTCCTGTTTGCTGCCTCTAATGTTAAAAATTGTCTTTGCAATACCTCATTTGCTCTGTAATTCGATTACTTCTTGCTAGAGGCCCGATCTGCTTTCGTGTCCACGTTGTGTCTGCCTTGGCCTCTTAGCCATTTAATCTCACGGTAACAGCTGTATTGATGCAATTCTTGGCCCTAAACGATCTCGCGGCTGCCATTGTATTCCCATAAAATATTTTATCCGGTTCTCAAAAATTACATTTTCACATTTTTAGTTTTGATTCTTCTGACATTTTCTACTTGACGAGAGCACTTTTGCTCAGTCGTTTTTCACCCATGGTGTGATTACATGTACACTCTGTTTGTACAATTTGTGCAAGTGATCCTAATAACTATTTTGTACTTCAATCCATGTTTTTATATATTCTAGGTAATCCTATGTAATTTTTTCATTGTGATGAAGACTGTCATGGTCGAAACCGTGATCAGTTTGACAACAATGTGGTGCACCCGAGGCGGCTATACATACATCCTGTAATAAAATAACATACGGTTGCTGGATCTCAGCCAATAAAAATGTTTAAAATTTGAACATTTAAATATCTTTTAGACTACGAAACCACTTGTTTCTGAATTGCCTAGGTTATGTAATTTCTTATTCAGACAGTATTAAGCTTAATGGTGTCCATTTAGGTATAGTGGCCAGTCACCTGACAGGGAAAAGTAAGCAAGTGGAGACATTACCCAAAAGTAGGCCTACTGTGTCATTTCGAGGACAGAGTACATTATTTCCAGAATTCAGATGACATCATCTGTCGTCCACTGTTACCCGATTACCCTCCCTCCCCTTCCCCAGCCCCTTTGGTGTAGGGCAATTTCCCTGTATAAAAAATGGGGAAAGTCAAAAACTGGTGAGAAATTCAAAATTCTCTGAGAAATTAAAAAATAGCCCATTTATGGCACTGGGTTTGACTCCACTCATGTAACGTCACTATGGAATTAGGCCTCTTGTCATAAGAATAAAATTAATAGAAAATCCAAGATGGTGCCGTATCATGTTGGTGAAAGTAGGTCTCTAGTGCTAAGTACAAAATCCAAGATAGCTGCTGGGGTTCATCTTGACGTCCCTCACCTGAGACGAAGGATGTTTGTTTTCCCTGGCTATGGGCACGTCAGAGCAAGAGAACTATAAAGGATGTTCAAAAGAAAAAGTACCAAACAACGCTGAGGATATAATTCAAGTCTTTTTTCAAAGTAAATACTCGTGGCCTGAGCACAAATGCCCCACTGATTCACGAGCCATAACTCCTGTGGTTATGACAGGAGCCAGTCCTCCACTAAATGCTTCAATTCGTCGTCCAAGTTAGAGCGCTTCTCCGTGAGACGTTTTTTAGCGGAACCGACGCATGGAAGTCGCAGGACGGTGTGTCCGGGCTGTAGGTCTGGTGCTCAAGAAGCTCCCACTTGAACTTTGCCATTACTCTTTGTGTGACCTTTGGGACGTGTGGACACGCGTTATCGTGATGAAGAATCTCGCCCTCCGTCACCAGTCCATGCCGTTTGCTATTTATGGACTTGCATAGGCTACGGAGTGCCTCACAGTACACGTCACTGTTAAGGATTTTTCCCTTACTCACAGACTTCGATAAGTATCGGACCTCGGACGTCGAAAAGCGCGATGAGGATCACCTTGTCTCTTGAAGGCACAGCTTGGAACTTTTAGGGGGAGGTGGTGACATTGCATTAGCGTCGCTGGATGTCTCACTCTTACCCCAAAGCGGCATATACAAATTTCAACCGGTTTGGTTGTTACTACATTCCGGACCTTTTCATTTGAACGCTCCTTTTCATTTGAACTCTCCTTAAACAGGCTGACACATCCTCATCGCATCACTGCCGTGACTCACGTCAGCTGTGGAGGACCCCAGTGCTGTAAAGTTGCGAGGTGCCGGGGCTAGCAGTGTATTTAACACTAAATTCTTCTAGAATCTTCATATGGGAATGATGCTCTAAGCCCCCACCCCCGCCGCCTTTTCTAACTCCGACTTCTGCTGTTGCTTTAAGTCCTAGAAGTTTGTTATGGGAATATCCGAACACAACTGTGTACCTCCATGAGGTCAGCCGCGGGTGGTAGCCGCGCGGTCTAGGGGCGCCTTGCCACGGTTCGCACGGCTTCCCCGTCAGAGGTCCGGGTCTTCCCTCGGGCTTGCGTGTGTGTGTTGTCCTCAGCGTAAGTTAGTTCAAGTTATATTAAGTAGTGTGTAAGCCTTGGGACCGATGCCTTCAGCAGTTTGGTCCCATAGTGGAATGGGGCCAGGCTACGTTGAATACACACTACAGCAACACCCTAAATCGGAAACTTTTTGATCACCCGTTATATTTGAAATAAATACTCCGCGATCCTTATTGGTCTTTTACTTTCTTTGTTTTTGTGAAAGTGTGTGTTTAGAAAATATGAAGTAAGATGAACGTAGATACTGCGCTACCAGGACCATTTTCGATTGAGGACGCCCATGGGTAGTAGTGGATATGAAACTGTCTGAAAAAAAATATATCACGCTCTCTTATTTCATCGCTAACAGACAACGTATGAGATGGAGCGTGCTGCCGCAAAAGTCGTCTGTACCTACCCAATGTTCGGGGCAGTCTCAGTAAATGCCAAAGGCAACGGAATGCCACCACAGACAAATTTCTCTTGAAACGCAGTCCTCACTGTCTGCATATATGTTGTCTTCTTTCCGTGTTTAACTAGTATGTATAGTTCAAATAGCCCTCGATCGGAACTCCGGCCTTGTGGAGGGAAGGAGGAGCTTAAATTGAGGTACAAAATGAAAGAAGAGCAAGAATAAGTAATGGCTTCATTATCAGTAAGATTGCAAGGAAACAATACCATGTCGATAGAACTGACAGAGGTAAGACATGGGCGTTGTCTGTCACCTACGCTCTTCTTCGATTTAGAAAATCATTAATGGATATGGGATTAGAAGTACGTGGTGATGCTGGAGATCGCAGTCGATATGTTTCTCATTTGCAGTCAAATAAAGGCATCAGTCGCATTTTTATTTTATTTCAATTTCCACGATCGTTTTAGGTCCCCAAGGCCATTTTCCAGTGGCTGTATGTCTAAAGGCGTGAGAGTACACAGCCAAACTGTCTGGTAAGCGGCCCTGGGGGCCGAAATCAGTCGCAGCAATAATAAAAAAAATTACAGCTATAGGCGTAACTGGTGCTTTTATTTGATTACTAATCAATACTACAGTTTCACAGTGTGCTCCACAGTGCTCCATATCCTGAACGAGGATACCTAGAAAGTAGAACGTGTAGCACTTGGATGCCCTGCACAGAGATTGAACCGAAAATGTAAGTGGCAAAGTCGGCGTACTCTTAAAAGAGGAAGATTTTCTGTGTAGGTACGGAAATGGGATTTAGGAAAATGTTGATGAAGTGTTTCGTCTCGAGTTTCCTACTGGCCGCTGGCGAAACTTGAACCATGGATAAGCAAGATAAGGAAGAGATTAGAGACTACTGTAAAGTAGACATTTCAGACATTAAAGAAAATGAAATGGGTAGACAGAGTGAAAAACGACGAGACGAGATGCTGAAAAAGTGGAAGACAATAGGTGACTACTGAATATAATTAAAGGGAAAAGAAAATTGATTCGGTATGAACTGATGAAACATTAAGGAACCAGGCAAAAGTAATTATAACTTTATTCGTGGAGGTATGTATAGTCTAAGCAATTAAATGAAGGCAGTTTGTTTCTTGCCGTACGCGTTTCGCTTCATTTATTTGGGAAGCACATCATCAGTGACCTGAAATACATGTTTCTTTTTATATATACAATAAACGCATTATGTGATAATATATAATATGCTGATATATTACATTTTGTCGTGTTTTTCTCTTGATTTTCAGGTTAGAAGCAACTTTTGTAGCACAATTACCGTATTGTGAATGTATAGTTCGGTGTTACTTACGATTTCCAGTGCTTTTAACACATGTGTTTGTTGTTCTTCATACTCCAGTTGGCCGATTTATGGCGTTGGTTCATACACACTTGTCACAACACATGCTTCACTTTTACTTCCATTTGGTGATCAACATATGTGTGTTTTCAGTGTGTAGTGTTGCCAATTGTTGTTATGTGTTTGTCTGTCTTTTGTTTCTGTTGTGCTTGATTTTCTCATTTGTTGTGTGTGTGTGTGTGTGTGTGTGTGTGTGTGTTCGTGCGCGCGCGCATGTGTATTCTGCAGTTTTTTTTAAATTCATATTAAATATGAGTGTGTGGCTGTAATTTGCTGTGTGCAAATGTGTTATTATTCTTGTTTTCTTTAAATATAAGTCTGTACGTGTATGTGTGTGTATAAAAAATACATTTGCACACAACAAAATTACACACACACACACACACACACACACACACACACACACACACTTGCACCGTCTCCACACCTGCCCACCAACACAACACACACACACACACACACACACACACACACACACACACACACACACCTACCCCCAATACATTTGCACACAACAAATTACACACACACACACACTTTTGCACCGACGTCCACACCCGCCCACCCACCAAACCACACACACACACACACACACAGACACACACACCTACCCTCCCCCCCCCCACACACATACACACATATTTGTTAAAAAAATATAGCAGAACACACACACACACAACAAATGAAACATTCAAACACAACAGAAACAAAAGACAGACAAATACACAACAACAGTTGGCAACACTACACACTGAAAACATATCTTGATCACCAAATGGAAGTGAAAGTGAAACATGTGGCGTGACAAGTGTGTATGAAACAACGCTAGAAATCAACCAGCTTGAGTACGAAGAACAACAAACACATCTCCAGGAACACACATGTGCTAACAGCGCTGGAAATCGTAACACCGAACTAAGGCAATCTAAGATTAGGACTTAGATCGTAGACTATGCGCTTAGTTGTAAATGTAAATCGGTTAGTATGAAGAAAGGAACTAATGGCTCCCTATTTTTATAGTGAACGCCCTTAGTACTCTTCTAATCCGCTATTATCAACTATCATATTATTCTTCCTGAGATCTATGCTTTCTGGATTAATCTTTCGTAATTTCTGGAAAATCATATAAATACTTAAGTAAGGTGATAAACTTGACTTTACCACTTGTAGTAATGTAGACTTCGCTCATGACCAATTACTGGGGACTCAATTTTCTTCAGTTTTGCCTGATAACGGTTAAGGGAACGTGCCATGACCGCTCAGGAACGCAGAAGGCAGGTGTCAGCTTCACCAGTCGTCTACTCAGCAAAAGGTAGTCATCATCGTATAGGAAAGTACAAAACCCAGAAAACAAATATAAGTAGCCAATCAGTGAAACTTTTTGTGGCCACAGTGACTTCACGTGGCTCGCCACCGTTTTCTCTCTTGCACCAATCTCTCCATCTCAGAGTAGTATTGACACCAGACGCTCGCATTTGTCTGTTATATTCCAATTCCCATTGTCTAATGCTATTTTTGTCTTCTTACATGCGGCTTCCTGTACTATAGGAGATAGTCCTAGTTACATTAACACATATTTTATCATGCTGTCTTGTCTTCTGGTCAATTCTCTCCATATGTTCCACCCTTGTTGATTCTGCGGATAACCTTCTCGTTTCTTATCTTATTGGTCGGTTTTATTGGACGATTTTATTTTAAACGCCACATCTGAAAGACCTTGAGTCCTCTATTTTATGATTTTTCCCAATATCCCTGAATCACTTCTACCGTACAGTACAGTACCTCAGAAGTGCATCGTAATAAGTTTCGTTTCTGTAGTAAGCACGTATGTCTGACACTACTTCTAGTGATAGATGGTTGACATTACGACGATCGTCGGAGGCGATGAAAGTTACAGTAGTCTTGAAGAAGCAAGTTTTTGAAGATCGCTGGAAATTCTTTTTATTACTATGAGCGATTACAACAGATCTATGCTGTCGTCATTGGATGATGGCAAACTTGATTCTTCAAGAATAATATAACTTGTAGCAGAACTCTTTTACGAGGAATGCTCTCTTTCCCTGTGCTAGTCTGCTTCTCATGTCCTCCTCGTTTCGTCCGTTATGAGATATTTCGCTCCCATTGTAAAGAAAAAAAAAATCTGCTCTTCATCTCCTGCGTGTTCCCCATTTACAATGTTAAGTTCAACGCTAATCTCATTTCTGCTGGTCTCAGAACTTCCATCTTTCTCTGGTTCACTCTCAACGATTTACTTTGCTAAATACCCTGTTCATTCCACTTAATAGACCCTGTGAATGTTTCTATCAAAGGCATTAGAAACATCATCAACGAATAGTATTACTGATATCCGTGGATAGCACATTGCACTCGGCTTCCAGATCATTCTTTCGTACCTTTCATTACTTCTCTAGCGTACATGTTGAACAGTATAGTAGGGAGACAGCATCCATGCATTACGCCCTTCCTAATTAAAGTACGTTTCTCTTAGTCTTTCAAATTATTGTTCTCTATTGGTTCCTGTCTACATTGTACATTGCCTGTCTTGGCCTGTAGCGTATGCCTACCTTTTTGCAGATTACAGCGCCTTGCAGAACCATTCTCGAGCGCTTCTTCTAGGTCAGTAAATCCTTCATTTCTTGAGCGCAGCGACATAAGCTATCTCTGTGGTGCTTTTCACTTCTTAAAACCAAACTGATCTTCATCTAACAGATCCTCAAATTCCTTTTGCTTGATACAGGCTGCTTGACCTGTATAGACGCCACGACAGGACAATGAAAAAAGGAAATAATCCTAACATACATAGGTCTGGTGACCAATGGTTTCTCCAATATGATGTATTACGATTGAGTGCATGACCACCTTCGTAAGACGTCAACCGTTCTAGCAAGCCTTCTGGCTTCTAGAATGATGTGCAACAGTTGGACCCACTGAGACACAGATCATTCGCATTGAACTGAGATACGTAAATAAATCTGTCAGATGGATTGAATGGTATGAATAGAGTGACTCTCGTAACTGAGTTCCGTGTATTGGTTCTTACAAAGAGCATTAAAGGATTAATTAATTAGGAGCGGTTCATCTAAATACTGAAATTAAAAATGTTTGTCCAATTTGA
This sequence comes from Schistocerca gregaria, assembly GCF_023897955.1. Lineage (NCBI taxonomy): Eukaryota > Metazoa > Arthropoda > Insecta > Orthoptera > Acrididae > Schistocerca > Schistocerca gregaria. Next base: position 323,707,553 of record NC_064921.1, read on the forward strand.
CACCAATTTCTTACAACCGCTTCTTGTAAGCATCTACATAAAAAGAAAGCAATAATTACACTTTAAAGTGATTAATAAAATGCAGAGTGAATGGAACTGCCAGTAATGAACATTGAAATAAATGTAAATCAGTGCTAGGTTTATTTGGCAAACTCTGCGAGGAACAAGTGAGATGGGAGTGACTGTCGTCTCAGCGGGCCATTTGCTAGAAAGCATAACCGTGGGTGAGCGAGCAGTGGTTGCTCTAATCGTGCCAGAAAGATGTACAAAATCCACCTACAAATGACTAGACCTGTCCGGTCAAGGATGAACCCTCAAACACCTGACGAAGTGTTGAATCACAGGACCTACCCAAGTTTAAAAACAGCAAACCGAGATCCGGTAAATTCCCTCGTTTCCGCGTATCTTCTGGTGTTAGATATTCTATCCATTGTTAACAATCTGGAGAGTCAAAGCCATCATATGGCTCGGTCTGCTGGCAACTCCTATTTATTAGCCACTGTGTGACGAACTGACCGTCAAAAATGCTAGTCTGCCTTCTGTCACATGTAAAAAGTCAGACCGTCCTCTTATATATCCTGATTCAGAGTATCTGTTTCTCCTCCTCTTCAAAATTGGTGTGTCCACTCTGCTAAATAGTTTCAAAATAGTGGTCCAACACTCTACCTAGCAAATGTCTTACAACTTATCCAAAGATCTACCTTCCCTCACATACAGTTCTGAGAAAACTGATTTACCAACTCCCACTTCTCAATAAGCTTTTTGTGTCACACAGTAGCCTGTTTCCGCACATCTGAATTTTCTAGAAAACAGCATACTAAACTCCCACTTACAGTTATCTTTTTAGACCACCCAATGAACTACTCTCCCACCGTGCGAAACAGATAAATTCTCAATCCAGATGGAGTGGCTCCCAGCTGTTGCACTTCCACCCCCACAAGGGGAGAAAAAATTTTAACGACAAACACCCACCGCGGTACCCGTGAGAAAACAGAAAGCTGAAATGAATAGATGAACATCTCTCCACCAGCCTGGCACCGTCCAGTTTTCTCGGAAAAGCTAGACAAGTGAAAACATCATTCCACCGAGCAGTTCATTGCACACAGAGTCTGACTTGTAGAAATAGTTTATTCTGCACTGGCTGGATGAGAGAGATGGATCATAATACTGGGTTTTTAGCCATAATTCTAGACTACTTAGTGGGTGTTAGGACGCAGTTTGTGGAATCTTTACTGTACATAATTTGCTGGCACTACACTGGACAGTACAGGACCTGTAAACTTCTCCGTGGCCGTCAGTTTTTGGGGCGCCCTCCCCTGCTCTAAGTGGCCTAATCTTCAGAAATCTTTTTTCTTCACAGGGATATCCAGGGGCTGGTCACCAGCGACTCTGACCCACTCCCACAGTTTGGCCTTCCAAGATTCCATCAGATTCATACAACAAACGTGGGACATGCAGTTAACTACACAGGTAGAAAGAAATTAAGACGTGTTAGTGTCTACATCTTGGCAGTCACCAATATCACCTGTATTATCAGCATCAGATACTCATCAATCATTAGAAATATGGTACAAGATATTGTAAATTGAATCAACGGTAGTGATGCATGAGACATGCCACTCCATTACGTGACAAATGCATTTCACCTTATAACTGTTCCCGAGGGCCAAAACTGCAAAATGCACTTGAAAAGAAACAAATTAAAAAGAAACAACTAACAACGATTGTTCTACGTGGTCACTGGCAGTTTTCAGCGCATTTCCTCATAGATCCTGTACATGTTTCAAAATTCCAGGTGTGATCCGAATGGATTGACAACCATTCACAATGCGATCCATGAGTACATTGACACTATCAACAGGACTGGAACACAAAAAAGCTTTTCAATATCCTTAGACCAAATACCCAACGGGGTTCAAGTGAGGAGACGTGGGAGGCTATGGTATTGGCTAGCCAAGACCGACACACTTGCAGTCGAAACTATGTCTACCATAGATACCTGGAGTGATAATAAGATCAAACAAACGCAGTTCATCGCTTGCTGTCTTTCGAAATAAACGTAGCCTTAGACATTAACTATTGTAACGTAAGCGTTATTGCACCCGTGCGTACACTGCATCAGGGAAGCCACTGGTTTCCGGATGTTTATTACAATAAGCTGCTTGTCTTATTGTTTTCAACCCGCCCATTTCGTTTGCTCCTAAAACAGCCAAGCTCTCTGTACGAGTTATCAGTAATTGGAACTTTTAAAAACGAAAGGTGTTGCTGCTGACGGCATGCAACATGCCGTTTTTTTTCTCCACGAAGTGTTACTACCAGCAGTCAAAGGTTCATTAGTAAATCCTACGATTGGCGAACCATCAAGCCGCAGGAGCACCGTCCTCCTTCATCCCATAAGTGGGCTACGTGACTGTGTACTTAGGAGGCCTGTCGAGGCACGTAAACAGCACTCAGTGGCCAGTTGTAGGACAGATGGCGGCGCCCACAATGCCCCAACCTACAATTAGCGGCCACCACACTCCTTCCGTCCCTCCGTGGAGTGCTGCCTCCCCGTTACACAGCCGCTGATTTTTCACTTCTGTCCCTGTATCCAGCTGGTGCTCATCTTCACTGAGGTGACAAAAGTCATGGGATACGTCCTAATACAGTGTCGGAGCTCCTTTTTACCTGGCCTAGTACAATACCTCGACGAGGCCTGGACTCAATAAGTCGTTTGAAGTCACCTGCAGAAATACTGATCGATGCCACCTCTATAATCATCCACTACTGCAAAAGTGTTGCCGGTGCAGGATTTTGTGCTGGCCTCACGATTAAGTTCCATAAGTATTCGATGGATGGCCCTAATCATTCGCTCGAACTGGCTAGAATGTTCTTCAAACAAATCACCATCGTTATTTGGGAATATGAGGTCCGTGGATTCCAAGTAGCCAAACATGAACAATTCCATCAATGATCGGTTCATTTGGAACAGAGAAGCCAGTCCATTCCACCTAAACACAGTCCATACCCTTATGGAGCCACCACCAGCTTACACAGTGCCTTGTTGACTACTTGGGTCTGCGCCACACTCGACACCTACCGTCAGCTCTTATCAACTGAAATCCGGACTCAACTGACCAGGCCCTGTTCTCCAGTAGGCTAGGGTCGTCTGCTGCCATAGCCCATTAATCCCAAATTTCGCAGCATTGTCCTAACGGATACGTTCGTCGTACGTCCCACATAAATTTCCGTTGTTATTTCTTGCTGTGTTGCTTGTCTGTTAGCACTGATAACTCTACACAAACGCCACTATTCTATGTCTTCGTACATCCATATTTAAACTGGAAGAAGTAGTTACTGCCCACCATCCATGTGGAGCACGTGTTGTTCTCACCGAGAACTTCTAGACTGAGCCACACACAACTGATTTCATCAAAGTGTAAGGACCTGAAGATGGCGTTACGCAACGTAGAAACTAGCAGCGAAGTAAATATAAAATGAAGTACAGCTGGAGGAATTTTATTTTTAATAAAAACTGTTCTGCGTATTTACGTCAAGGCCGTCGGCCACTGCATTGTTCCTGGTGAGAGGTCATGCCTGAAATTTTGTAATCTCGCCGCACTCTTGACACTGTGGATCTCGGAATGTTGACTTCCTTGCCGATTTCCGAAATGGAATGTCCCATGCATCTAGCTCCAGTTACCATTCGGCTTTCAAATTAGTTTAATTCCCTCGTGTGGCCATAAACACGTCGGAAATCTGAGTGCAAATGACAGCTCCGCGTTTGCGCTGCCCTTTTATATCTTGTGTACGCTTAACTACCGCCATCGAGTATATGTGCATATGGCTATCCCATGATTTTTGTCATCATGGTGTACTTTACGCTAGAATCTCGCGAGAATGAGACAACGAGTTTCGCAGAACAGTGTAGTCATCAACGGTCTTATTGTAATTGTCAAGGAAATACTGTTCCAACAAATAGTGCGCCTATGTAATAGCACTACACTACTGCAAATATTCATAATGAGTTCTATAGGAAATCAAACAATTTTCACTTCTTGGAACACGAAAATAGTCCAAGACCATAAAACGTAAAAGATGAAATGTAGGTCGACATACTAGTCACGAAAATCCAATGGCAAGGCGTGTGCTAGTTTACGTACGTTCACAGACAGAGCAAATAATGACTGCAGATTATGAATGCGTTTAGAAATCGTTTTGTAAGGCCCCACCTCGTAAAGCAACTCTGTCTTATTGTGAGAAACGTCTTTTGTTTCAGGCAGTCTCAAAGACAGCCCGTTAAGACGAAAGAAACACCCACGGCGAACGAACTGCTTTCGAGAAGAAGAAAGTTATTGTATAGCAAGTTGGTGCTAAGAACACACGAGTGTTTTAATTGACAATATGGTATGAATACGTGTCTTTTAGGCATCAGAAGTAAACAATATCACAACAGGAACAAACGTGGTACAACATTAAACGGAATATGCTTGGCATGAAAAGAATATAGACCGTAAGCAATACAAGAAGAAACTGAAATTAATATAACTCTTTGTTCACATTATTGCAGAGAAAGACATAACGAGATCTCGAAGATAAGTAGCTCTGCCAGCGACGACGTTTGCGAATCAAAAGTATTGTTTTTTGACAAACTTCGATTCACTACTGCCAGTCTTACGCTGAGTTGACGGAAGTCATGGGATAGCGATTTACACATTTAGAGATGGCGGCGGTTACCCGTACACAAGGTATAAAAGGCCAGAGCTTTGACGGAGCTGTCACTTGTACTCAAGTAATTTATATGAAAGGTTTCCGCCGTGAATATGGCCACAAGACGGGAATTAACAGACTTTGAAAGCGGAATTGTAGCAGGAGCTAGACGCATGGGGCATTCCATTTCGGGAATCGTTAGGGAATTCAATATTCCAAGATGCACAGTGTCAAAGAGTGTCGCGAGAATAGAAAATTGCGACCATTATCTCTCACCACGGACAACGCAGTGGCCAACGGCGTTCATTTAACAACCGAGAGCAGAGGCGTTCGTGTAGAAGTTCCAGTGCCAACAGACAAGCAACAATGCACGAAACCGGCCGGAGTGGCCGAGCGGTTCTAGGCGCTACAGTCTGGAACCGCGAGCCGCTACGGTCACGGGTTCGAATCCTGCCTCGAGCATGGATGTGTTTGATGTCCTTAGGTTAGATAGGTTTAAGTAGTTCTAAGTTCTAGGGGACTGATGACCACATATGTTAAGTCCCATAGTGCCCAGAGCCATTTGAACCACTACATGAAACAACCGTAGAAATCAATGTGGGACACACGACGAACCTTTCCTTCTCGACAGGGCGGCGAAGTTTGGCGTTAATGGGCTATAACAACAAAATACCGATGCTAGTTTCTGTGGTAACAGCACGATGTCGCATGCAGCTCCTGTCCTGAGCTCGTGACCATATCGGATGGACCATAGACTGGAAAACCGTAGCCTGATCAGATGAGTCCCGATTTCAGTTGGTAAGAGATAATGATAGGGTTCGAGTGCGGTGCAGACCGCACGAAGCCATGGATCCACGTTGCCATCAGGGCACATTGCTTGCTGGTAGTGGCTCCATAATAGTATAGGCTTTGTTTTCATGGAATGGACTGTATCCTCTGTTGTGTTCAGCAACTTGAGGACAATTTGTAGCCATTCATGGATTTCATATCTCACACAACTGAGCAATTTTATGGATACAATACGCCATATCACCTGGCCACAGTTGTTCGCGACTGAATGGCAGAATATTCTTGACAGTTCGAGCAACTAATTTGTACACCCAGATCACCCAAATTGAGCGACATTGAACACCTGTGGGATGTGATCAAGAAGTCAGTTCGTGCACATTTTCGGAATTGTGGACAGCTATGGAGGCAGCATGGCTTATTGTTTCTGCAGGGGACTTCCAACGAGTTGTTGAGTCCATGTCGTGTCGTGTTGCTGCAGTACGCCGGGAAAACGGAGATCCGACACGTTATTAGGAGGTGTCGTATGACTTTTGTCACATTCGTGTAGAGTAGCAACATCTCGGAAAAAGTAATTGCTTTCTTATCACAGTGTGCTGGTCCGTTAATTTTTTGTTGTTGATGGTCTAGTACAAATCGATAACCGTACTCGGGCATCCTCAATTAATTTAAAAGCAATCCACAGCTCAATGCGTAGTGTTTAGGGTCGATACTTGTGTATCGTGAGGTCCCAGGTTAGAGTCGCGGCCGGAACGGAGAATTCCTTCGCGCGCGGCCTGGGTGTTTGTGTTTGTGTTAAACAGTTCATGTCATCTTCATCACAAAGTCGCGCAAGTCACCGAACTGAAGGATTTGCATTAAGCGGCCGAATAACCCCAATGTCCTGGCTAATAATACCATACCTCTTTTCATTTTTATTTACAAACAAATATTCGTCCTATAATAGAGGGTATTTTCAAAGAAATGTCAGCTTTCTCCAATCTCTCCCCTGCTCAGCCATCTTTTAACAAAATGACCAGTTTCTGCTTTTTGGTTTGACGCGGCGAAAACGAGACTCCCTAAGGGAGTTCTATGGGCTGTTTCCAGGTTTTTACTGTCAAACGAAGAGTGACAAAAGGAAAAATGGGGTATCAAATTCATCAGGTTGATGGCTAGGTTTTCAAAGTGGATTTATTTCGTTGAAAGTGATCACAGTAACAGACAAAAAATTAATTTATGATCTCAGGGGAAAATATTGTCCGAATATTCATAGTCAAATGAAGAGTGGGAATTGGACAAATGGGGTACAGAACTGACCAGAGTGAGGCCTAGTTTCGCAAAAAATATTATGATTGCTTTAAAGAAATACAGGAATGAAGAGGAACTTAATTATTAATCCGAAAGAAAATTGCACAATGAATTTTTGCCTCAATTTTCATAGCCAAAAGAAGAGTGAGAAATGGACAAATGGGTTATCAAGCTGATCAGCGTGAGGTCTAGTTTTCCAAAAAAGTTCGCTTTTGCTTGAAAGCAACCAGGGTAGTCAAGAAAATTTTAGTATGCGATTTGACGGACAACAGAAATATTTGAAGAACAGTGTCAAAAAGTTCATCTCGTTAAGGTCTAGCTGTTTCCGTATGAAAAGTTACGTTGGTAAGACGTTTAACTGTCAGAGTAGTCTCAAATGCATACTAAATTCAGGATATTTCGAGAAGATGCTAGAATAGCGAATGAGGTGTCAATGAATTAAAACAAAATATGAAAATAAAAATATTTTTGAAATAAAAGGTAATAGTATAACGTTTTGTGTGCGAAAGAAAATGTTAAAAAAATATGTGAGCCCATCGCTCAATCAGTTAAGCAGTCACTAATGAAATCTATAAGCAAAGGAGGAGCAGAACGTCAAGTGCCAAATGTAAACAGTAAACGACCATATAAAAAAAAAGATTGCAAGGATTTTGACCGAAGTCTGATGAATTACCTGACGAAAACATGGACCAGCCACTAGAACGCCACCGTGTTTTGTTGGCACAGATTCCAAATACCGCGGCTCACTTAAGACTTATTTTCTTATGAATATGCGATACATCGCAGTTCACGCATAAGGACTAAGAAAAATCCACGTTATGTGGAAAAGTTGGTAAGAAACCTGCCTCTTGTTACGACATGGGCCGGAGTGTCACAATCATACCTGTTGGGTTCAAGCACTACTGGCCATTAAAATTGCTACACCAAGAAGAAATGCAGACGATAAACGGGTATTCAATCGACAAATATACACTCCAGGAAATTGAAATAAGAACACCGTGAATTCACTGTCCCAGGAAGGGGAAACTTTATTGACACATTCCTGGGGTCAGATACATCACATGATCACACTGACAGAACCACAGGCACATAGACACAGGCAACAGAGCATGCACAATGTCGGCACTAGTACAGTGTATATCCACCTTTCGCAGCAATGCAGGCTGCTATTCTCCCATGGAGACGATCGTAGAGATGCTGGATGTAGTCCTGTGGAACGGCTTGCCATGCCATTTCCACCTGGCGCCTCAGTTGGACCAGCGTTCGTGCTGGACGTGCAGACCGCGTGAGACGACGCTTCATCCAGTCCCAAACATGCTCAATGGGGGACAGATCCGGAGATCTTGCTGGCCAGGGTAGTTGACTTACACCTTCTAGAGCACGTTGGGTGGCACGGGATACATGCGGACGTGCATTGTCCTGTTGGAAAAGCAAGTTCCCTTGCCGGTCTAGGAATGGTAGAATGATGGGTTCGATGACGGTTTGGAAGTACCGTGCACTATTCTGTGTCCCCTCGACGATCACCAGAGGTGTACGGCCAGTGTAGGAGATCGCTCCCCACACCATGATGCCGGGTGTTGGCCCTGTGTGCCTCGGTCGTATGCAGTCCTGATTGTGGCGCTCACCTGCACGGCGCCAAACACGCATACGACCATCATTGGCACCAAGGCAGAAGCGACTCTCATCGCTGAAGGCGACACGTCTCCATTCGTCCCTCCATTCACGCCGGTCGCGACACAACTGGAGGTGGGCTGCACGAAGTTGAGGCGTGAGCGGAAGACGGCCTAACGGTGTGCGGGACCGTAGCCCAGCTTCATGGAGACGGTTGCGAATGGTCCTCGCCGATACCCCAGGAGCAACAGTGTCCCTAATTTGCTGGGAAGTGGCAGTGCGGTCCTCTACGGCACTGCGTAGGATCCTACGGTCTTGGCGTGCATCCGTGTGTCGCTGCGGTCCGCTCCCAGGTCGACGGGCACGTGCACCTTCCGCCGACCTCTGGTGACAACATCGATGTACTGTGGAGACCTCACGCCCCACGTGTTGAGCAATTCGGCGGTACGTCCACCCGGGCTCCCGCATGCCCACTATACGCCCTCGCTCAAAGTCCGTCAACTGCACATACGGTTCATGTCCACGCTGTCGCGGTATGCTACCAGTGTTAAAGACTGCGATGGAGCTCCGTATGTCACGGCAAACTGGCTGATACTGACGGCGGCGGTGCACAAACGCTGCGCAGCTAGCGACATTCGACGGCCAACACCGCGGTTCCTGGTGTGTCCGCTGTGCCGTGCGTGTGATCGTTGTTTGTACAGCTCTCTCACAGTGTCCGCAGCAAGTATTGTGGGTCTGACACACCGGTGTCAAAGTGTTCTTTTTTCCTTTTCCAGGAGTGTATTATACTAGAACTGACATGTGATTACATTTTCATGCAATTTGGGTGCATAGATTCTGCGAAATCAGTACCCAGAACAACCACATCTGGCCGTAATAACGGCCTTGATACGCCTGGGCATTGAGTAAACAGAGCTTGGATGGCGTGTACAGGTACAGCTGCCCAAGCAGTTTCAACACGATACCACAGTTCATCAAGAGTAGTGACTGGCGTATTGTGACGAGCCAGTTGCTCGGCCACCATTGAGTAGATGTTTTCAATTGGTGAGAGATCTGGAGAAAGTGCTGGCCAGGGCAGTAATCGAACATTTCCTGTATCCATAAAGGCCCGTACAGGAACTGCAACATGCGGTCATTTACTATTCTGCTGAAATTTAGCGTTTCGCAGGTATCGAATGAAGGGTAGAGCCACGGGTCGTAACAAATCTGAAGTGTAACGTCCACTATTCAAAGCGCCGGCAATGCGAACAAGAGGTGACCTAGACGTGTAACCAAAGGCACCCCATACCATCACGCCGGGTGATACGCCAGTATGGCGATGACGAATACACGCTTCCAATGTGCGTTCACCGCGATGTAGCCAAACATGGATGCGACCATCATGAAGCTGTAAACAGAACTTGGATTCATCCGAAAAAATGACGTTTTGCCATTCGTGGATCCAGGTTCATAGTTGAGTACACCGTTGCAGGCGCTCCTGTCTGTGATGTAGCGTCAAGGGTAACCGCAGCCATGGTCTCCGAGGTGATCGTCCATGCTGCTGCAAACGTCGTCGAACTGTTCGTGCAGTTGGTTGTCTTGCAAAAGTCTCCATCTGTTGACTCTGGGATCGAGAAGTGGCTGCACAATCCGTTACAGCCATGCGGATAAGATGCCTGTCATCTCGACTGCTAGTGATACGAGGCCGTTGGGATCCAGCGCGGCGTTCCGTATCACCCTCCTGAACCCACCGATTCCATATTTTTCTAACAGTCATTGGATCTCGACCAACGCGAGCAGCAATATTGCGTTACGATAAACCGCAGTCGCGATAGGCTACAATCCGACCTTTATCAAAGTCGGAAACGTGATGGTACGCATTTGTTCTCCTTAGACAAGGCATCACAACAACGTTTCACCAGGCAACGCCGGTCAACTGCTGTTTGTGTATGAGAAATCGGTTGGAAACATTCCTAATGTCAGCAAGTTGTAGGTGTCGCCAAAGGCGCCAACCTTGTGTGAATGCTCTGAGAAGTTAATCATTTGCATATCGCAGCATCTTCTTCCTGTCGGTTAAATTTCGTGTCTGTAGCACATTATCTTCGTGGCGTAGCAATTTTAATGGCCAGTAGTGTATAATCTGAAGAGTACATGATTGGAAATTCTTATTTGTACAAGTTGCAAACGTCCGAAGCAGGCAGACAAGGGAATAGCAGATCGTGTATTATTACAGCAGGATTTCATGTGAGAAACCAGAAAAGTTTCTCAAGAAAAATGGTGTCTGATCGTAGGTTTTTAGCTTTTCTGAATGGAAAAACTAGCAATTGGAAAACCCTTTACAATGGCGTTCCTCATGAATCAGATTTGGCTCCCTTTTTATGTAACTTTTAAGCTGACGACCTAGCAACTACTAGCTTCAAGAAAATCCAGTGACATTACTGCTGATGATGACGATGACATTACTGCGTCACAACAAAAATATCGAGCTCTCAAGTGACCTTGCCATACTGTAACAGTACTTCGTACGAAGAGTCCAGCCAAGCCTAAGTGAAATAGAGGCTACAATCTTATATACCTGTAATAAAGAAGCACAAATGCAGTAACCCCTGTTATATGACGAAGTCGAAATTTCTCGTAACTGCATCACTCAGTAGCTAGGTGTCACCCATTTAAACAGCACTGTGCGAACTTTGAAAGAAGTTTGGCTCAAGAGTAAATTGGTTCTTCAAAATAGAAACTGTAGGACAGAAAACGCAGATACACTGCGAAAGCCGAAATTTCACTTATGTATTCAAATGCTAAATGTTGTTACCCTGTATGGCAAAACGGGACACATATGAGTAAGACGGATATACTTGTAGAAGAAGTAATGAGGATCATTACTGGCATCATCAGATCTACTCCTACCCAGTGGGAGTAGCCTATCCTATCCAATATTGCCCCTTCGGATCTCGGGAGAAAAGATGACAAGATGCAAATTCTTACTGGCGCTTTTCAAAATAAGCCTGAGGTGACGCAAGTCACCTTGGGTCGATCTTCGGATCGCAGACATCGTTGGTATCACCGGGAAGATGTAAGAACGCTAGAATGAACATCCACCCAAAATGTCAGCCTAATTCAAAACCCAACCACGAAGGCCCCCGCAGGGTTTAATCTTCCCCCGTCTCTAATGGCCGAGCAGCATTCGAACGCGCCAAGGGGTGTGTGAACTGAACACATCTTGAAGAAATGGGAGTGCGTGTGACAGTGTCGCCGAGGAACAGACAATAAAACGTATTGTGGAGGACTGCTCGGTCTATGCTTTTAAAGGTGATGTGAAAGAATTGCATAAAGCAACACTGAGGGCTGCGATCTGGTTGTCAAATTTAAACATTAACCAGTAATTTCATTGTATATGTACGTAAGAATGTTCTGGCTCTGAGCACTATGGGACTCAACATCTAAGGTCATCAGTCCCCTAGAACTTAGAACTACTTAAACCTAACTAACCTAAGGACATCACACCCATCCATGCCCGAGGCAGGATTTGAACCTGCGACCGTAGCAGTCACGCGGTTCCGGACTGAGGTGCCTAGAACCGCACGGCCACTGCGGCCGGCTAAGAATGTTCTGTCAAACCATACTATAACAACAGAAAAATGACGGAGCTACAGCTCATTTTACTATACAGAAGCGTGAGTTACCTGATGCAACATTTCGAGGCCACTAGGTTGGGCGCGGTGCGGTAAAATCTGCACACCATTCAAATGACCACCCGTGAAGCCTGGACTTTACCACACCTGGAAAAATTCTATTTCGGCACAGTACCAAAAAAGAACTTCGCAAAATTGTAGACGTCTTTGGAAGCGTAACTTCAGAGATGCTGTGTACGATGTCAAATAGGACATTGAAACGCATACATCTTCGTTTATGGGACAGTGGTATTCATATATACAGCCTGTACACTTTCTTTTTTTTTATTCTTTGACGCTGTCAATGGGGAGATGCGCTTCCTGTTGATTTAAAGATGTGTGCATAAAAATTCTGCGACAAGCTTGCAAATTGTCTTTATTGATCAATGGTTCGGTTAAGAAACAAGAAATTGCATATTAAAAAGTGAACAGTATAAAATACATCCAGCACTTGAATTTACATTGTGCAATACATACCAATGTAAAAATTTTCCAGTGCATGACAATCGTCACACATCGTCCTATTCTTAGAGTTAAGTCGCCATAGTTAAATAAAAAATTAAATAAACATAATGGAAAAAGTATTAAAACGTAACAGAATAAAAACACGCAAAAACATATGGTGAATTGTACGAAATACCTTACGAAAGCCGGCTTTGTGGGCGAGCGGTTCTAGGCGCTACAGTCTGGAACTGCGCGACCGCTACGGTCGCAGGTTTGAATCCTGCCTCAGCCATGGATGTGAGTGATGTCCTTAGATTAGTTAGGTTTAAGTAGTTGTAAGTTCTAGGGGACTGACGACCTCAGAAGTTAAGTCCCATAGTGCTCAGAGCCATTTGGACCATTTGAAGCTTACCTAAATTGAAAAATCGTAGTGGGTTATGTAAACTGACAACGTTAATCACTAATGAAATATTGTTACACTGCCCGTATTGCCATATATGTACACAAATGATCGATAACAAAGATAATTCCATCGCCCATGAGTGGATGTAAAAAGGACATCAGTTGTGATACAAGAACAAGGAAATGTCTGTGTGACAGCTGTCTGCCAACTGGCTGATGTGTAGTGCCAGATGGCTTTGTTATGCAAGAAATTTCACACAGATGTGACTCTAATAATACTAAAGATGTTAATATAATGAATTTTGTATATAACTTTACGGTACGCAAATGCGACAAATTATATTCACAACTGTACATTTGTACTAAATAAACAATGAGAACTGTATTATCTGTCTGTTAAAGAATAAAAAATGAGAAACAGCTAGAATTACACTGTTCACCCAAAACGTTATGACCACCGACCTACTGTCTGTAAAAACCCGTCCACGCGATAGCAGCGTCACCTCGCGAGAAACAGCTGCTAGTCAGGAACACCCGCGACGGTGCTTATAGATATCAGTGAGCGTGCGTAGAACGGGGAAGGAGTTTGACGGAGGGCAGATTGTAACGGCGCGGATGCTCGGCGCGAGCATTTCTGAAACGGCACGATTTTTCGAGCGTTCGAGGAGTGAAACCAAGGTGAAACCACGTCCTGACATCGTGGGGTTGGGTGGCCACCCATCATTACTGATGTCGGAAGGCTGGGCAGACTGGTAAAACAGGACAGGCGGTGAACTGTGGCGGAACTAACATCATACACTAATGCTGGGCAGAGTAAAAGTGTGTCTGAATACACAATTCACCGAACACTCCTAACGACGAGCCTCCGCAGCCGTCGACCCATGCGTTTCTCAGAGTTAACACCACGACATCGGCAATCGGCAATTACTACTGAAACGACCACATGACCATCAGCACTGAACGTTGGTCTGATGAATCCCGATACCATCGTCGTCATGTCGTTGCAAGGGTACGAATCCGTCGTCTTCCAGGGGAACAGCTCCTTGACTCCTGTACTGCGGGACGGATACAAAATAGCGGCTGCTCGTTTATGCTGTGGGGAATATTCACGTGGATGTCCATGGGTCCCGTGGAGCTCGTGCAAGGCGCCATACGGTCAGGGAGTATCGCACACTTATTGCAGACACGTACACCCCTACATAACCATCATGTTTACCGACGGAAGTGGAATTTTTCATTAAGATAATGCGCCATGTCACAAGGCCAGGAGTGTGATGGAGGGGTTCGAGGAACTCAGTGGCGAGTTTCAATTGAGGTGCTGACTCGCTAGGGCGACCGGAGTGGCCGAGCGGTTCTAGGAGCTTCAGTCTGGAACCGCGCGACCGCTACGGTCGCAGGTTCGAAACCTGCCTCGGGCATGGATGTGTGTGATGTCCTTAGGTTAGTTAGGTTTAAGTAGTTCTAAGTTCTAGGGAACTGATGACCTCAGCTGTTAAGTCCCATAGTGATCAGGGCCTTTTTTTTTTTTCCTCTCTAGCTCGCCACACCTGAAACTGATCGAACACATCTGGGATGTGATCGAAAGTGGCGTCAGAGTTCATCGCCCCTCTCCGGTATTTACGGAACTAGGTGACATGTGTGTGCAGATGTGGTGGCAACTCCCTCCAGTGATCTATCAAGCCCCCATAAGTTCCATGCCACTGCGCGTCGCAGGTGTTATACGAGGAGTGTTTTTTAAGTAAGTACCGTTTTCAAAAAACGTGCTAAGATATCTCAATAATTTTATTTTTACATGAAAGCCTGTACCTTAATCTACTTTTCTACATAATTTCCGTCAATACTGGGGCACTTGTCACAACGTTGAACCAGTTTTTGAATACCATCCTCATAGAAGTCTGCCGCCTGACTTGTTAACCACTGCATCACCAGTGTTGTGACTTCATCGTTTTCAAGACGCTGACCGCCCAGGTGTTTCTTCAAGTGCAGGAATAGATGGTAGTCACTGGGCGCAAGATCGGGGCTGTACGGAGGATGATCTAGAGTTTCCCATCGAAAAGATGTGATGAGATCTTTGGTCTGATTCGCCACGGGCGGTTGGGCATTGTCTTGCAGCAAAACGATGCCCTTGCTGAACTTCCATGGACTGTTGCTTTCATTCTGGTGTGACGTAGGCCATCCATGTTTCATCGCCCGTAACAATTCGGTTTAAGAAATCATCACCGCCGTTGTGTTACCGCTCAAGGAAAGTCAAAGCACTGTCTAAACCATTGGTTTGTGCACATCCGTTAACGTTTTAGGTACACAACGTGCACACAATTTACGGTAATTCAAGCGCTCGGTCACAATGCCATACAATACACTACGAGAAACTTCAGGAACGTCATCCCGCAAGGAGGAAATCGTAAAGCGTCTGTTTTCTCTCACCTTATTGTCCACTTCCTGCACCCAACTTTCATTAACGACCGAAGGACGCCCACTCCGTTGTTCATCATGCACATTTGTGCGGTCACCTTTAAATGCTCTCACCCACTTTCTTAGCATTCCACCACTCATAATGTTTTGTCCGTAAACTGCACAGATATCATGATGAATATCGATCGCTTTTAGGCCTTTAGCACTAAGAAATCTTATAACAGCCTGTACTTCACAGTACGATTTTCGGAGGCATCTTAAATACTCAGTACACGACGTAAACAAGGAAGAATCGGACTTTAATGGTGTCAGAGCGTAGATTAAGGTACAGGCTTTCATAGTATACAATATGACTGATCTGAATCCTTTCGCCATATTTTGGACTCATTCTACTATAACAATGCAGTATGCATGTTAGACAGTAAAATTGAACCTGTAATACTTGACACTGTCCTTTAGCTTTCTCTTTAGTATTGGATTAAGTATATGAAGCTGGCGCAGTGCTCTCCCATGTAAAATTTACTTGAAGAAGAAAGAAATCTTCCATGCGTAACCAACGTTGATTCCCGGTACTGTAATATGTGGGCTAGTTTTTTAAGAGTAGCTATAGTATACAATATGACTGATCTGCACCCTTTCGCCAGATTTAGGACTCATTCTACTACAACAATGCAGTATTGCATCACGCAAACTAAACGCCAATGTTTCCCTGAGCCAAATATAAGTGCAACTTCAAAGCTTTTGAAAAAAACGGGCTATAGCTCGAGAGAATAATGTCTCGGATGCAGTACTCGTAGAGTTAACGAACTCTCGAAACCATATGCTGTGTTGGCACTTCGTCTTTACCGTAAATCCGTGGTAAAGTCGTCGTGACGGTATTACATGCTTTACATAGTTCGCACGAATAAGAAAAACCTTGGCGTTGGTATTCCCCAACCTTAGACAGTGAGAAGTGCGGTGTGGTACAGATTCGCTGTTCGGAAATTTAAAACACTGAAGACAGTCAACTGATGTGGGTTCTTCTACAGTCTTCTCCACTGAGGCATGTGATACCGGCAGGCTATTGCATCTGTCCTCCGAGGCCTGTTTCCAGCATAAATTATCGATCCGTGCTTAAGTGGCGGTAATTGCCGAGCGAGGAACAGCGACGGGAAAATGAATCAAAATATTAATTTCGACAAGTCATGTTTTGTAATGTACGATCGATTTCTGGCAGATGCACGCAGCTACTTCCGGAAGGCGTCTCTTCGTTATTAACACACTTAACAGAGAGTAGCATTAGATTTTAATGTTACAGGTGTGATGATTTCCTGTTCATTACGTCTTATTCTGTAGTTGTTAGGAGAAGCCCATAAATGAAAGAGGAAAAAACGAAAAAAACATTAACTCGTTTCTAAATCATGCTTGTACTACTTTGGAAAGTTCCGGTGAGGTGTCTAATCTGTAAAAGGAGCAAGTATTATAATTGTTCTTTCTCTCTCCAAGTCACATCTTCAACTCTTTTTAACTTTTTTTCCGTTTTCATCTACGTGAGCACATTTCTCGCTGGAACCTGCCTGTAGCGTCGCTGTCATCTGATCAGTATGTCAAAACTAAGAATGATGAATGAAAACGAATACAGAAAATTAGACTCTCTGTCCATCCGAACTGCCCTCGGAAGGCCCTACACTACCGACCGTCCGCCATGTCATCCTCCGCCAATAGGCATTATTGAATGCGGGTATGGAAGGGCATGTCGTCAGCACTCCGCGTTCCCGGCCGTTGTCAGTTTTCGTGACCGGATGGTCACCAAAGTGCTACACAAACCCGACAGCGGTTAACTTCGGTGATCCGTTGGGAACCAGAGTTACCACGGCAGTAGGGGCATTACTTAGCAAATTCGGAACCGTTGAGAGGCACCCACATGCCTTGCTCATACTGTGGCATCAAGCAGTCAGGCCTGCAAGATGAGTGGTCTGCCAAGCGAGAGGACTCATTCTTATTTATCGAGTAACATGAACTCTAGTACTCATAATTAAGTTACAAGTTATTCTACTGTTTGAATATTACGCAACGGAAACGGAAACGCACATCTGACTATTAGTAATTTACACAGTTTCTGCCGTTCCTATCCTCGACACTGTCTGGCCTATGAGTCGTGTCTCCGTTCACGGTGTTGCTCTCATTACCCAATTCTTGTAAGAAGTGCTGAAATGACGGAGAATCGTCTAAGCCTCTGCCTGCTATCACTATATCTCTGCGCAGTTTCACTGGCAACTTCGTTATACAGATCCTAATGAGCTCCCCAGGTTCGTATGGCACATCCAAATACCTATTTCGTCTCAGCATTTCCTGATAGCACGCCACTTGATCTCTTATACCACATTAGTTACAATTTGGCATCATCAATATGCTTTGCTTAACCTGGTCCTACTTACTTTTCGACCAGAATTCATTTAAAAACTTGTCACAAAATTTCTTGTAGCTACTACAATCTTTAACACCTTCCTGCGTTTTCGCTTTAGCCTCGTCCCTCAAATGATTACACACAAACTTCATTTTGAGGAGCGGTCCCCACGATGAAGGTAATGAATCTTGAAATTGAGACAATCACAGGCATGGATGTTGGTAGTTATCAGGATCCGGAAAACAAGTGTACGTTTGTACCGACACGAAGTGCCTCCTACATTCTTCTTCCGCATTTATGTTTTCCGACCTAGGACTATACCCAGTTGGGTTTGCCACCTGTTTTATCCGACACAACCGTTCTTCTAACTCTCTGAGTTCGTCTTCCTCTTTCTGCCTATTTTCTTTTTTTGAATTTATCTCACTCTTCCTCTGCAATCCACCTGGTGGTGTGTCACCTTCGCTACTGCACGCTAATTGCAACTGTGCTAGTTCTTCCCTATGTTTCCTACTTATTTCTAATTGCGCCTCTTTAAGCTGAAATAGTGATTGTATTTCCTCCTGGTCGGCATAAACCTCTCGCTGCGTACTGTCTGAGCCTGTTTTGCCTCTTATACTGATCTTTTCTACATCTGCACTAATCGTATTCATTCTGGCCACCACGTCCAAAACTTCATCCCTGTGTTTATTTAGCGCCACTTCCTGCCAGGTGACTTGAGCTTCCACGCTGCCTAATGCCCCTTGTTTATCTGCAAGTAAGTCCTCCACTATCTCTTTGATTCGCTCATCCGGCAACACGACCCTACGTCATGTGATATCACTCTCTATTGCAATTATTCGTACCTCCAAATTATTGACTTTTTCTTTCATGGCGTCACATACTTGCTTCCCCGCACCCAGATTCTTCTCCCCTCATCTAACCGAGTATTAACTGAGGACAGACGCTCATCGATAACTGTGTGTAGCTTCCTAATTGCCTCTTGATTTCCCTTAGCCAATGCTTCCAATCTATCCTTACTATCTTTATCCATCGCTTCCAATCTATCCTTATTCGCTTCCAATCTTTCCTTAGTCTCCCTATCTCTCTCCTTATTATCTGTATTCATCGCTTCCAATCTTTCCTTATTGTCTCTATCCATCCTCCGTAAAAACTGCAGCAGCACATTGTCATTTGCTACTTTCGGTGCGCTCACCTCGTTCGCCTTAGAAACCGTAGCTTCGCTAAGGGTAGCTACACTTTCACTGCATACCTGACCTAGTCCCGGCTCGCCCGCGTCGTCGGGTAAAGCCCCCAATTGTAGACAAAGCCCGCCGCCTAAAGGATCACCTAGCCGCGGTCCGTTGACCAACTCAGCCCCTTCCGAGTGTTTGCCGTTCTCGCTCATTAACCCAAGGTCGACACCTACTTCCTGTTCCACTGCTACGTTCACCCCAGAATCACTCTCCTGGTGACTACACTTTTCGACTGCGACCTAGTTACTACGGACATTAGGCAAAAAGAAATGTATACAACGATCTTCCAGCCTTGGACGATATAGCAATTAATTAAATAAAAAAATAAAAGATCCTCACCAATCCAGAAAGAAATTGCCAACAAATAAATTTTACTTCTTAGCGCTATCACGATACATCAAATAAAAAAAAAAAAAAAATCTTCACAGCAAAGCATAACATCAAAATCCTGGCAGGGTCGATGCTCATACTGTGGCATCAAGCAGTCAGGCCTGCAAGATGAGTGTTCTGCCAAGGGAATGGACTCATTCTTATTTATCGAGTAACATGAACTCTAGTAGTCACAATTAAGTTACAAGTTATTCTCCTGTTTGAATATTACGCAACGGAAACGGAAACGCACATCTGACTATTAGTAATTTAGATAACTCTGACTGTTCACTTCGCACTGGCAATACCACATTTTCTTTCTTATTTAACGGCTTTGATCAACACGTGGCCATCGCACTGATTATGAATGGCGCACACATTATAAATTCTGGGTATCATGACAACATACTATTCGAAAGAAAAGGCCACCAATGTTTTTCTTTTCACTATCTTATTTATTTCGATAAATTGTGAGAAATTAAAGAGATGGGACCTGGATAAACTGAAAGAACCAGAGGTTGTACAGAGTTTCAGAGAGAGCATAAGGGAACAATTGACAGGAATAGGGGAAAGAAATACAGTAGAAGAAGAATGGGTAGCTCTGAGGGATGTAGTAGTGAAGGCAGCAGAGGATAAAGTAGGTACAAAGACGAGGGCTGCTAGAAATCCTTGGGTAACAGAAGAAATATTGAATTTAATTGATGAAAGGAGAAAATATAAAAATGCAGTAAATGAAGCAGGCAAAAAGGAATACAAACGTCTCAAAAATGAGATCGACAGGAAGTGCAAAATGGCTAAACAGGGATGGCTAGAGGACAAATGTAAGGATGTAGAAGCTTATCTCACTAGGGGTAAGATAGATACTGCCTACAGGAAAATTAAAGAGACCTTTGGAGAGAAGAGAACCACGTGTATGAATATCAAGAGCTCAGATGGCAGCCCAGTTCTAAGCAAAGAAGGGAAGGCAGAAAGGTGGAAGGAGTATATAGAACGTTTATACAAGGGCGATGTACTTGAGGACAATATTATGGAAATAGAAGAGGATGTAGATGAAGACGAAATGGGAGATACAATACTGCGTGAAGAGTTTGACAGAGCACTGAAAGACCTGAGTCGGAACAAGGCCCCCGGAGTAGACAACATTCCATTAGAACTACTGACGGCCTTGGGAGAGCCAGTCATGACAAAACTCTACCAGCTGATGAGCAAGATGTATGAGACAGGCGAAATACCCTCAGACTTCAAGAAGAATATAATAATTCCAATCCCAAAGAAAGCAGGTGCTCACAGATGTGAAAATTACCGAACTATCAGTTTAATAAGCCACGGCTGCAAAATACTAACGCGAATTCTTTACAGACGAATGGAAAAACTGGTAGATGCGGACCTCGGGGAGGATCAGTTTGGATTCCGTCGAAATGTTGGAACACGTGAGGCAATACTGACCTTACGACTTATCTTAGAAGAAAGATTAAGAAAAGGCAAACCTACGTTTCTAGCATTTGTAGACTTAGAGAAAGCTTTTGACAATGTTGACTGGAATACTCTTTTTCAAATTCTAAAGGTGGCAGGGGTAAAATACAGGGAGCGAAAGGCTATTTATAATTTGTACAGAAACCAGATGGCAGTAATAAGAGTCGAGGGGCATGAAAGGGAAGCAGTGGTTGGGAAAGGAGTGAGACAGGGTTGTAGCCTCTCCCCAATGTTATTCAATCTGTATATTGAGCAAGCAGTAAAGGAAACAAAAGAAAAATTTGGAGTAGGTATTAAAATTCATGGAGACGAAGTAAAAACTTTGAGGTTCGCCGATGACATTGTAATTCTGTCAGAGACGGCAAAGGACTTGGAAGAGCAGTTGAACGGAATGGACAGTGTCTTGAAAGGAGGATATAAGATGAACATTAACAAAAGCAAAACGAGGATAATGGAATGTAGTCAAATTAAATCGGGTGATGCTGAGGGAATTAGATTAGGAAATGAGACACTTAAAGTAGTAAAGGAGTTTTGCTATTTAGGAAGTAAAATAACTGATGATGGTCGAAGTAGAGAGGATATAAAATGTAGACTGGCAATGGCAAGGAAAGCGTTTCTGAAGAGAAATTTGTTAACATCAAATATAGATTTATGTATCAGGAAGTCGTTTCTGAAAGTATTTGTTTGAAGTGTAGCCATGTATGGAAGTGAAACATGGACGATAACTAGTTTGGACAAGAAGAGAATAGAAGCTTTCGAAATGTGGTGCTACAGAAGAATACTGAAGATAAGGTGGATAGATCACGTAACTAATGAGGAGGTATTGAATAGGATTGGGGAGAAGAGAAGTTTGTGGCACAACTTGACTAGAAGAAGGGATCGGTTGGTAGGACATGTTTTGAGGCATCAAGGGATCACAAATTTAGCATTGGAGGGCAGCGTGGAGGGTAAAAATCGTAGAGGGAGACCGAGAGATCAGTACACTAAGCAGATTCAGAAGGATGTAGGTTGCAGTAGGTACTGGGAGATGAAGCAGCTTGCACAGGATAGAGTAGCATGGAGAGCTGCATCAAACCAGTCTCAGGACTGAAGACAACAACAACAACAACAACAAATTGTATAACCTAAACACATAAATTCTATAACCTACAACAATAACACATGAGAAATTCCGCCCAGTGGGCATGGCTTTACATTGGTGATTCTCTATCTTACGGTCTCGTAATTATTTAACGCTACAGTGCACTTTCTGAACAGAATGGTGGATCTTTTGCTATATCTCACACTTCGACTCTCACACCCATCATCACGAAAATTCCCTCCAGACCGAGTGGTACAAAAAGGAACATGCATAACCCACTGCCTCTGAAACTATCTTGTTACTCTCCCATGCCAACCACACATACTTAAATTTCAGGAGATACATCACACTGGCAACATACAATACAAAGAATAGTCACAACGTTATAATCACATCACTTTCAGCTTTCCCACTTGAATTAGTATTTATCCGAGTTTCACACGACACTGCCCCACTTCGTAACTTTTCTTTCCTACTATGAACTCTGGAGGATATATGCACGTCTTCCTGTGCAATGTAAGCCAAGTGGCGTTGCTGGATAGACGGCTGACTCACCTTGCTTCTCTCTCAGAGTATTATAGTTTGAATCAAGAGCCACACGGAAACATAACACGCAAAGTAATATTAAGAACATATTCATCACACAGGCGAGTCCTCAACTGATACCATGGGTGAGTACTTCTCTTTATCCTTTGTCTCATACACAGATTGAGACTCACACAGTACTCACCATGTGGAAGTACTCGTCTCTAATTTCAAGTCCTGCACACGCCATTTCTTAAATATTTCCGACTTATAGTACACACGCTAGTAATTCAGCTTAACTTAAGCACTGGGAAGTATTTCAACTTATTGCTACACGTGATTTCATTGTGACCGTTGCTCACTTCCGAAAATTACTACGATCCCCTGCCTGACATTCAATTCTCCCCACAAAAGTTCCTGTAATAGAGAAATTTTTATTCCAAACTACTCTTAAGTATTTCACATGCAGACCATGTCTCTACTCTTTTGTCTTTATGGAGCACACCTAAGACAGGTCTTACCAACACTAGATCCAGCGGCTGAGTGCTAAAAACATGGCCATTCTTAGGGTCCTCTCGCACCTCTGCCGAAGTGGGGGAGCACCTTGCTACCGTATTGGTCAGCCACATTTCAGGCGCTCAAGGCTCCGGTAAATTTCATCTCTTTGATCCCACCAAAGGTGACCCAAGTACCGCCTCAAAGATGACCATATATTGCACATTTACTACCTGTGGTTAGCAGACGACCATACATTCATTCATTTCGCTGATCTCACCAAATTGGATGTAGGGATTTACTTTGTGGGAGTGCATATGTAATCAATTAAATAAATAAATTGTCAGTCTTTCCTACACAGGTATCCGGCTTCGGTGTATTAAGTGAAATTGAGTTATTATTACAAAAAATATGTTGTTCTGACAAGAATAACAAAGAATGTTGTACCTATTTTCTATGTCGGGCGGTGCTGTACCCTTTCAACGTGACATAATTATCAGTAACAAGAACTCTTTGTATTTTGTTCGCCCGCTAGATTGCAGGAACCTAATTAATCCGCTAACAAAATTCAAATTAGTCAAAGAAAATCTCGTTACGCCTTCTCAGTTACTTGATACTGGCGAGATTGCAGGCATGTCAACATCAGCGAAACCGTTTGAGCTTACGGCATAGTCTGTGAATTTCCGATGCTCTCATTTCTAGTTGACGCCACTTAATTACGAATTCTCCAGTTAACAAGTTCACGCCGGTGCTGCGAACTGTGTTTCTAGCTGTGAGACGGCACATATCGAAAGGCCGTAGGCTACTATTTAAAAATATTGACCTTTTATTTTATCTTGACGAGAGATCACATAAAATAGTTTTACATTAAATTTATCGCAAATTGTGTGGTATCTCATTTGTTCAAAAAATTGTCCTGTTGAGAGGGTACACAAAATTGTATTCAGAATTGCTCGTTGCGACTGAGGGATAGGTAATACATCACACGCTATAGTAGTGCTGGCAGCACAATTCATAAAATCGAGCGTGGGCCACCGACGGTTCATACCGCCCGATGGGAAAATATAGCGTGAGCCAAAAGTGGTACACTTCAGCGTTAACATGTTAGGTATTATAAACTGTGAATGACGTGACGATGAAAATTTTTCATCATGGAGAAATGATGTGTCAGCTGAAATGAGGTAAATGTTTTCAGCCGAATAACTGGACGGTGTTTTACTGACAAGCTCGTTTAACTTTTCACATTTACGCATTTACGATAACATTTCAAACGGATATTTTAGTGATGCATGTCTAACCCATGAACTGAAATATAGCTGATATCTCTAGGCCTATCAGACATTTACCATCGAAATGTGGGGAGAACCTGTTCTCAAGTCCATCTCTCTTTTAATTTTTTGGGTCATCAGTCTCCTGAATGGTTTGAAGCGGCCCGCTACGAATTCTTCTTCTGTACCAACCTCTTCATCCCAGACCTACGTCCTCAGTTATTCGCTGGATGTGTTCCAATGTCTGTCTTCCTCTACAGTTTTAGCCTTCTATACCTCTCTCCAGTAGCATGGAAGTCATTCCCTGATGTCTTAACAGATGTCCTATCATCCTGCCCCTTCTCCTTGAGGCGTCTTGCCACGGTTCGCGCGGCTACCCCCGTCGGAGGTTCGAGAGCTCCCTTGGCAATGGTTCCGTGTGTGTTGTCCTTAGCGTAAGTTAGTTAAAGGTAGATTAAGTAGTGTGTAAGCATAAGGGACCAATGACCTCAGCAGCTTGGTCCATAGGAACTTACCACAAATTTCCAAAAATTTCCTTCTCCCTGTCAGTGTTTTCCACACATTCCTCCCTCTCCGATTCCACGCAGACCGTCCTCGTTCCTTACCTTACCACTTCACCTAATTTTCAATATTTCTCTGTAACACCACATCTCAAATATTTCGATTCTCTTCTCTTCTGGTTTTCCCACAGTTCATTTCCACTACCTCTGCTCTGCTCGAATCATCTCCCGTAACAAGATAGAAAAGCTCCTTAGGAATAAATTGCTAATTCACTTGGAAACCAATGCAAATACCTAGAGATCTCTGAACACAGACGCAGATCTGGTGCTTTTGCATATCTCTCCCTCCCTCCCTCCCCACCTTTCTGTTTCTTGGTCCGCTGTCTCTCTCTTTGTTAAAGACTGAGTGATCACCAACACATTTTATCAGGAGAGTATGTTATCAGGAAAGCAGACACCCAGCCGACACAAACCTGGACCATGCGTCAAAAATCACCTAATTCGCCATTGAACTATCGGTTCTATGCGTAGTACTACGCATCAAAATCTTGTGTCCGGCACTCAAGTTGTTAAGATCTCTGATCAACACTAAACTGACACACAATATTTTTAGACCAAACGATCTGACTTTCAAAAATCCCTACAAATGAATGACCCTGACTAACAATAACCTATACCTTTCATGAATCACTTACCTCACAAAAATCTTCGTTATTCGAACTACTGCAATACAGTGAGCGCCAGTACAGTCAGCTAAATAAAACATTCTAACTACTGAAGGCACTAACTACTGATAGGCATAGTTAGCAGATAAAAGATTCTGATAGAGAACAAACGATGTATTTACCTCAATAATTTTCAAAAGTCATCATATAAATATATCAGTTCATGATATCCAGTACTACAATTTTAGTTTTTCTGACGTCCAGATCGTCGCTCTCAAAATTCTGCCAAATCTCTCCCCACATCCACCACTGCTGGCGGCTCACCCCCAACTGCGCAACGCTACGCGCTGTTCACATCCAACTACCCAACACTACAATAGCAAACGTTCCAACAATGCAAACCAGCCACAGACTTCACACAGCACAGTCAGTCATTTTCATATAGAGCGCTACGTGGCGTTACCAACATAAAAACCTAAACAGCCTGCTTACATAGCTCCATGCTCCCCACAAAAAAATTTACAAATTGTTTTGGGAAGTGGCCAATAATGATTTGATAAAAATTTTCATAATTACAATAACAAAGATATCAAATCCATACGCTTATTGATGCAATGTTGGTCAAAAGCCAAATCTGTTCTCATAAAGACAGTCCTGATCATTCATCACAATAGTAATTACAGTTTTCTTTTTTTTTTCTCAAAATCTGAGCAGTAAAAGAGAATGCACACGGAAGTAGTGGTATTCCATGCAGTCTTGAAGAAGTAGTGTTGTCCTTCCAACGGAAAGACAGTGCTGTATCTTGACATGCAGACAGGTAATGGGCCACAACAGAGTCAGTCGAAGCTTTGAAGAATATTGGTAGGTAGGTCATCACAGAGCAGAGACTCACTGTGGTCCTGGTAGAGACAGCCAGCAGCCATCTCTTGCAACTGAGCAGGTGCACAATCACCAACGAAGAGTCTTGCGGACAATATAGCAAGTCCACAAACCATCACTTGTGCACCCACAAAGCTTTTGGAATTGTCCTTAGAACCAGCAATGCTGTTAACCAGTCCCTTGCTCAATTATTAACACATGTGCAATCACTAACAGTCCCAACTTCTCACATATTGTGCATACACTATGACCAACAGAAACGTGTGCAGTGATATGAAACTTAATTTGAAGAACTGCTGTCTATACGATTATAAATTTACAACATATGGATACAATTACAAAGGTACAAAATACATCATAAAAGAACATAATAATACATATAACATTTGTAGTAATACGGGCTTTACAAAAGAATAGAAATAAACATATACATCAGTGTTACAGGAATTATGACATAAGTAAATACATAAAAGATCAGAATAGCTTTCGAAAATAATGTCTAAACATCTTTACAAAGTAAATAACATATTATCAATGCAAATTATATTTGAGGATAACAGTATTCCTAATCATAGTGAACGTAGCTTAGTATTGGAAAAATTCTACAACATAAATCGTATTAGCTAAACACATAAAGACAAGAAAAACACAAATACGCAAGGGTACACGAACACATAGCAGAATAACACAAAAGGAAAGAACAGGGTTTGTTTTCAGTGTAACATTTCGTACTGCAGTCCAATACAAAACTTCATTCCATAGATCTTTCCTCTTATTTCAACATTTCTTCCCACAAAAAAATCCTATCCAAGCATGCTATCTGTATTCTATTCATATCCCCTTGCAAAATAATTATTTATCATTGTGCAATACTCATTTTGGCCCAAATCTTTTTCATATAACTTCTCAATGCATTTCTTCCAAGTCATCAAAACTCATTCTCTTATTAGCCTACCCCTCTTAAGTCAACTTAAATCTACTGAGCTCAACGCATAAACTAAGGGGCGAGGCAATGCAGCAGTACAAAACAATTAACACAAACAGCAATGACAAAAAAATGCAAATTGGCGAAGCTAGCAGCAATAAATATAAATTATCAAAGCAAATGCAACAATACAACTAATATAAGACAATGAGCTGCAAACAAGAAAAATAAATGAGTAATAAAACTGCCTTAACAGAGTAATACAAAGCGAAATTCAGTAGCACTGTGCCTGGCAAACAGCAGCAGCAAATGCAATAACATGTATCTAAACATGGCAAACCCACAAGCAGAAAAAATAGTACACTAAAGACAACAATGCAGATAAGGCAAATGTATGTATACATCTTAATGTCTATATCATTAAAGTGGTGCACCACAACAACTTATTCTACAAAAAGATTAATAAGTTCTTGAAAATTATGTACGCAGTTACTGTTATTAGTCCCTTCTTATTGTTCTTTCCTTTCCCAGTGCTCCTTTTTTGAAGAACGTGAATCATAAAATTATTATTTAATAGATCTGTTGACAGAAAATGTTCACATTAGAAAATGCACTTAATTTTATTTTATAAAACCAATGCTGCAACACAGTTGGAAATCAGATATCAAATGAAATAAACAACTATGTACAACGCAAAGCATTAAAACGTCATTCAACTGCCATGTGGCATTTCATAAGTCAGTAGAAATACTCTCAACTTTTGTAGAAAGACACTTGTCATAATCAGATGTGTATATATAAGAATATTTCCCATCAATTCATAAGCATTTCAGTAAGTAGCTCAAAGTACGAGCTCCAAAGTGTAATCATATGTTTTCAAGTACTAAAACGTATCTGCAAAGCTTTCTATAGAGGAATGTCAATACAGACGTTAATGTCCTCTTTTTTCTCCACCTAATAGCTTTTTCTCCAGGCGACTGGCGAAGCTGGGCGCCCACAACACATTATGTCAAGGTCACTTAGCTTTCTTACCGAAATATTTATGACAGCAGTTTGCGCTAGTTATCGTCCTCTGTAAGCTACGTTCTGCAGAGTTAATTTACTTACCTCATCATAAACAAAAGTTAAATGCTTTGTATATAGATATCGTAGTTATTGCGCTTATTGCCATGATGAAGTAAGTACTGTACTGTAATGTATTGTTGTGCTATGGAAAAGGATGTCTCATTATAGCTATACCACAAAGTTACTACTAAAACTCTACCTCGTGATGACTGGGTGTTATGTGATGTTTAAGTAGTTCTAAGTTCCAGGGGGACTGATGACCATAGCTGTTAAGTCCCATAGTGCTCAGAGCCATTTGAACCATTTGAACTACTAAAACTTGTATTACTTTTCAGAATAATACAGAAAAACTGTGCAGATATAAAACAGATGCATCGCAAAAGCAACAATGTATATTGTATCACACATTAGTAGTGTTGTGATATAATCGTGTAGCTGTCAAAGAAACCAAATGCTAAGTCACATAAATTACTTCAAATAAAGAATATCTTTCCAAGTAAACCAAAATGTTGCGT